>NW_027496629.1:0-41479 GCF_021521415.1 Bidens hawaiensis
ATTTTATATTGAAGATTGGAAAGTCATGGTGATACATGAATCGTCAATCTCCAATACTCGTTTACTCGTATATTTAAATTGGGAATTCGAAAGTCATGGTGATACATGAATTGTCGATTTCTGATTCGAATTTGTTACCTTTATTAAGTCTGCATTTTGGGTCATTTATTTTACTTTAACTTTGATAGTATCTAACTCTGCGAAACCAAGCTTTGTAAGATTAAAACTTTGCGATAAAAACCAAGATATTAACTAAAATTAAAACTTTTATAGAATGCCTCCGCTATCTCGCCGATTTCAGAGAGAAGAAGCCTCGCGCATGGCTAGACAGCAACGTTCCCAGGAAATGCCGCCGCAATAGCCCAAGCTTTGAGCCAAAACAATACCAATACTTCGAGTTATAACATTAAGTCCTTTAACGCGGTAACCCTCCAAAGTTCACAGGTCTTGAAGAGCCACCGTGATGCTCCAGTGGCTCGAGAAGATAGAAAACACTTTCCTCCACACCCAATGCCCCTCAGAAAGACGAACCCTATAGCTTCCAGTGTCCTGAATCCAGAGCGCTTACATGGTGAATGGAGTAGCTCATGCGCGCAAGGCTGCTTCTAGCATGACATGGAGGAATTCAAGAGATTCTTACGCGAGAATTCTGCCCTCCCAACGAAATTAAGCGCCTGAAGAATTCTGGAACTTGAAGCAATACAGCGGTGAAGCGCGCGAGTACCGACGCGCTTCCACGAGCTAAGCTTACTTGTCCCTCACCTTGTTACCCCTTCACGCCGAGCAATCGAGAAATTCCTTGGGGTCTCCCCATGGAAATTCAAGATTCTGTATGGCCAGAAACCCAGTTACCCTCTCTGAGCCCATTGAGTTGGCCGCTGTGCTCAGCGACAACCATGTCAGAGCAGGAACTCTGTTCCTGCGGGAACTGAGAAGACCAAAACCACCAAAACTGTCCCTGAAACCCGCAGAAACCAAACCAGAATCCTCAAACCGTAACAACCTCAAGCGCAGGCGCAAGGCCTATGCGCTTACCAACCCGCCCATTGTCCAGCAACCCGTTACCAACCCCCCAGTTTACGCGCCTAACCCACTGTCAACCTACCCAGCACCTCCTGTAGTCCATAACTATGCCTTAACCAATCCAGCACTCCTGCCCCCGCCTCCTAAGAAACCTTACAGCAAAACCATCCCTTTTGCCCAACCTGTAGATTTCACCACCCAACCCAAACCCCGGTCGACTTTGTACCCGATGTGGCCGTACTGGTCACACTGCTGAAAACTGTAGAGTCCTTCCCGCAAATCCAATTGCGCCAACACCACCAGTCTACCCGCAGAACCCACAATCAATCTACCAAAACCCACGACCCAGATCGTGCTTTAACTAATGCAGGTAGATCCCAGTCATTTCCGAACGCGTGCCCGAGACTGCAAGTGCAAATCACACAAGCGAATCCGTGAACCAGATTTCGAACCAAGTGACGCGTGACGAGCTTTTAACATAACCGCGCACCAAGCGCAAGCGAATAATGACGTAGTTAATGGTACATTTTTACTTAACGATTTTATGCTTCTGTACTTTTTGATACTGGCGCCGATCGAAGCTTTATCTCTCGCGCCTTCGAGCAGAAGCTTGCGCGACCGCGCACGATTTAAAAGAAGATTTTTCAGTTGAATTGGCTAATGGTGAAATTATTTAATTAACTCAGTGATAAAGATTGTACGCTTAATCTTAACGAAAACGATTTTCTGATCGACCTCATCCCTATGCCTCTTGAAGCTTTGATGTTATTATTGGTATGACTGCTCTCGCATAATCGCGCCGAAGTTATTTGCGCCAAGAAATTGATTCGCATACCTCGAGAAAATGGCGATCTTCACATCTACGGCGAAAAACCCTCCAGTGGTCTTAAACTTATGTCTTCGCCGAAGCCCAAAGACTCTTGCGGAAGAAGTGTATTGCATTTCTAGCCCATGTGGTCAAACCTGTTGAAGAGAAGAAGCTTCGCGATATCCCTGTTGTGCGTGATTTTCCTGAAGTTTTTCCTGATGATCTTCCTGGTATCCCTCCCGCTCGTGAAGTCGAGTTCCGTATTGATCTTGTCCCTGTGCCTCCCCCGTGGCTAAATCTCCTTAGTCTCTGCACCCGCTGAGATGCAAGAATTGGCCAGCCAACTTCAAGAGTTGACTGCTAAAGGATTCATTCGCCCTAGCTCTTCGCCCTGGGTGCTCCGGTGTTGTTCGTTAAAAAGAAAGATGGATCTTTCGCATGTGTATAGATTACCGCGAGTTGAACAAACTCACCATTAAAAACCGTATCCCTTACCGCGTATTGACGACCTCTTGATCAACTCCAAGGTGCCTCTTGTTTCTCGAAGATTGATCTCCGCTCTGGCTATCACCAGTTGCGCATCCACGATGAAGATGTTCCGAAGACTGCTTTTCGAACTCGTTATGGCCATTTTGAATTCTTGGTCATGTCCTTCGGTCTAACCAACGCACCCGCCGTTTTCATGGATCTTATGAATCGGGTGTGTAGGCCTTTCTTGGATAATTCGTGATCGTGTTTATCGATGATGTTCGTGTGTATTCTAAGACCAAGGCCGAGCATGAGCAACATCTTCGGTTAGTGTTGCAGAAGCTTCGAACCGAGCAGCTCTATGCTAAGCTTTCCAAGTGTGAATTTTGGTCTGATGAAGTACAGTTTCTTGGTCATGTTGTAAACAAGATGGGTATTCATGTCGACCCATCCAAGATTGAAGCAATCAAGAACTGGATTACGCCATCCTCTCCTTCTGAGATCCGTTCCTTTCTAGGCTTAGCTGGTTATTACCGGCGCTTTATTTCGAACTTCTCGAAGATCGCTTTGCCTTTAACAGCTCTGACGCACAAAGGTAAACCTATATTGGGGCTCGAAGCAAGAAGAAGCCTTTCTGACGCTCAAGCGTTTGTTGTGTAAAGCTCCTGTTCTTGCGCTACCTGAGGGTAATGATGATTTTGTCGTGTATTGCGATGCATCCAACCAAGGTCTTGGTTGTGTTCTTATGCAACGAGGCAAGGTTATCGCTTACGCATCGAGGCAACTTAAGGTTCATGAAAAGAATTATACAACTCACGATCTCGAACTTGGTGCAGTTGTTTTTGCCTTGAAGATCTGAGACATTACCTTTATGGTACTAAGTGTATCCTCTACACTGACCATAAAACCTTCAGCATATCTTTGATCAAAAGGAACTTAACATGAGGCAACGCCGATGGAACGAACTCATCAGCGATTACGATTGTGAGATCCGGTATCATCCTGGTAAGGCTAATGTGGTAGCCGATGCGCTCAGCCGAAAACCCTGCCAACTTAACTGTATCTTGCCGCGCACCCAGCTTCACTTCGCGCCGATTCAAAGCAACCTTGAATCGCGTATTCGTGACGCGCAGCGCGCATCCATCAGTAATGGTAACCTTCGCGCCGAGTTAGCGTGTGGCGCGGAAGCACATTTTGTCCCTAATCTGAGTAGAATTCTCTGCTATCTTAATCGCATCTGGATCCCCTTTGATGAGAATCTTCGCGCTGATATCCTGAGTGAAGCGCACAAATCTCGGTATTCTATTCATCCTGGCGCTGATAAGATGTACAAGGATTTGCGCATAACTTATTGGTGGCCCGGTATGAAAAAGGATATTGCTGTGTTCGTAGCTAAATGCCTGACTTGTTCTAAAGTGAAAGCTGAACACCAACGCCCATCTGGTTTGCTCGAACAACCAGAAATTCCTACGTGGAAATGGGAATGTGTAGCGATGGACTTTATTACCAAGTTACCTTTGACAGCAAGCAAACATGATAGCATTTGGGTAATAGTGGATCGATTGACTAAATCTGCTCACTTTCTGCCCATTCGTGAAAACTACCGTGTTGAGCAACTCGCGCAGCTTTATGTCAAGGAAATTGTCTGCCGCCATGGTACTCCTTTGAGCATCATATCCGATCGCGATGGCCGTTTTATATCTCGCTTTTGGAAATCTCTCCAATCTGCGCTAGGAACTCGCTTGGACATGAGTACGGCATATCATCCTCAGACTGACGGTCAGTCTGAGCGAACTATTCAAACTCTTGAGGACATGCTCCGATCTTGTGTTCTTGATTTTGGAGGTAATTGGGATTCGCACCTGCCTTTGATTGAGTTCTCTTATAATAACAGCTATCATTCCTGTATCGGTATGGCCCCATTTGAAGCACTTTACGGTCGTAAGTGCCGCTCCCCGATTTGTTGGAGCGAAGTGGGTGAAGCTCAAATCACAGGACCCGAACTTGTTCAAGAGACAACCGATAAAATCGCCAAGATCCGTGATCATCTGCTGACTGCCAGAAGCCGACAGAAGAGTTACGCAGATCGTAGGCGAAAGCCTCTCGAATTTCAAGTTGGTGATCTTGTTCTCCTCAAAGTGTCGCCCTGGAAAGGTGTTGTCCGCTTTGGGAAGAAGGGTAAGCTTGCTCCTCGTTATGTTGGTCCATTCAAGATTCTCGCGCGTGTGGGAAAAGTTGCCTACAGACTTGACCTGCCGCCCGCGCTCAGTAATGTGCATCCAACGTTCCATGTATCCAATCTCAAGAAGTGTTTAGCTGACGAGAACCTTCACATTCCACTTGATGAAGTTCAAGTTGATGAAACTATGCATTTCGTTGAGAAGCCTGTTGAGATTATGGATCGCGAGGTTAAGCAAACCAAGCGCAGTCGTATCCCTATCGTGAAAGTTCGTTGGGAGTCCAAGCGCGGAGCCGAGTTTACATGGGAAAGGGAAGATCAAATGAAGATCAAGTACCCGCACCTGTTCTCTGCGCAACCTACTTCGAGATAAATTTCGGGACGAAATTTCTTAAAGTAGGGGAGACTGTGACATCTGCCCTGATCCGACCCGACCCAGGTACCCGTTTCTCTGACCCGATCTCTCTTTTATTATTTAATATTTATACTTATATTTTACTTTTAATAATAATATATATTTTCCTTCCCGCCTCTTTCTCTCTTTCTTTCCGCCGTCCCCTCCCTCTTCCTTCTCTCATTCCGCCTTCTTTTCCCTCTTGTCGCCGTCCCGCCCTTAAGCCTTGTTTCCCTCTCTTTGCTTGTCCTTTGGTTCTTTCCGCCTAAGGATGTCTGCAGCTCCACGCGCCAGACTCCTTACATGGAAGCCTGCGTGAAGACATCTTGTTCCTGCGATGCGTGAAGAGAACTCTTCTCGCAGCGCGCTAAGAATGCATGTTCTTCCCGCAATGCGCTAAGAATGTATGTTCTTCCCGCGATGCGCTTAGAATTCTAGTTCTTCACGCAGCACGCTAAGGATGCGATTCTTCCCGCAGTGCGCTAAGGGTTGTTGTGCCAGCCTTCGCGCTCGCGCACTCAGCCTTCCCGCGCTTAACCCTTGTATCTTCTGTTTAAATCTAGCCGTTTGCTTTTGTGTTGTCTTATCTTTTGAGCCGTTGACCTAACCCATCTAATGTCTGAAAAGCCACTTTTGGCGCAGCATGCGCACCAACCCCATTGGTTGACAGATAAAGTGACTGACATAATCTTTTGAGATCTGCTTTTGCCATGCTTGACCAGTACCTTTATCTGATCCGCCCATGCTTTTTACTGTTCGCTGTCAGCTTTATCTTGCCCCTGCAGCTGCCATATCTTTTGATATCTTTTGCTTTTGGAATCTTTTGCTTTTTGAGATCTTTTCCCCTTTTTCTAGGGTTTGTGTCTCCTAGGGTCTTCCTATATATAATAATAATATTTTCATAACACATCACACACAAACACTTAATCTCTCCTGTTCTCTTGCTCCTTGCTCTCTCTGCCGTCTTCCTCTCTGCCTCCGTCTTCCTCCCTGTTCTGCCCTGCTTTTCCGGTAATATATATATATTATATAAATTTACTTATTAATTATGCTAACTTATTATCAAGACTTAAAACAGATCGTTAAAACAATAATCTTAATTATAGGTTAACTTTGCTTGTTTAAGAGTTGATTCTTGCATATCTTTCACCGCATCGTTTTTCATGTGAGTTATCTCGTATCTAATCCCTTTTTGCTTTTAATGTTTTGGGATGTTCATGTGTTCATACAACTTAGAGTCTTAAACTTGTTTATGAACTTTAGTCGCGCAGTATCCCATGTGTTGAGGACGTAGACTTGGCTGTTTATTTGTATGTATGGATCATTAACCGTATGGACGGTCTATTCCGCAGTTTTCATGGTACCATTAGATGAACACGGGAGAACTATCGTTTATGATTTTCTCTTTTGTTACACTTGCACAGTTAGTCTTGTTTGTGAGCTCAATTGTGAGCACTGGCAGTCTTGTCTCTTAGAGTTGGTCCCGATCAGATTACACCCTTGTTGAAAACCAGACATACACATGTTGCGCGCAGATTTATTGTTATCTATGTATTGTACTAAACTTGATTTCTCACCAACACGCAAGTGTTTGACGTTTATTTTAACACATGTTCAGGTTTGCAGTAGCTGTTTTGGAGCTTGTGGACACGTAGGACGTTTTTACTTTTGGACCTAGAATTAAAATGTATCAAGACAAGTTAATGTTGTTTGAATGTTATAATTTATAATATATTGATTTATGTTTGATTTATGTTTGATTTATGTTCTTTATTTTCCCCGCTGCGCGTGCGCGATAAAATGTGTATTAATAAATATTGACACCAATAGTGTCGCGAGTAATGAAGCAATATGTGGCGCCCCGATGTATAATCCGCCTTTGGTCGGGGTGTTACAAATTCCCTGCATGTGCTAGGTATGTGAAGGGTTTTGCCTTTACACTGTACCCGCACCTGTCTTATAGTTACTTGGTTGCCGAGGAATTTTTGGCTTCAATTCCCTGCGGGTGCTAGGTATGTGAAAGGTTTTGCCTTTACACTGTACCCGCATCCGTCTAACGGTTACTTGTTCGCCAAGGTTTACTTGGCTTCAATTCCCTGCGGGTGCTAGGTATGTGAAGGGTTTTGCCTTTACACTGTACCCGCATCCGTCTAACGGTTACTTGTTCGCCAAGGTTTACTTGGCTTCAATTCCCTGCGGGTGCTAGGTATGTGAAGGGTTTTGCCTTTACACTGTACCCGCATCCGTCTAACGGTTACTTGTTTGCCAAGGGGTAAGGGGTATTTTCCCGCTTACTTTTTAATATTTTTTAAATTTTGAATTTTGAAATTCGAAGAGTTGGTGGAAAGATAAGAACAGTCCAAACCTCTGAAACGTCGTGCGACGGTTTCTTCTGACTGTGTCAGGACGTGCAGGAAGTTATGGTGACGTGACAGAACATGGTCATTCTAGTTGCTTTTTCAGGCGCGTGGGCACGGGATTTCGGGCGCGTAGCCGCGAAATCTCTGGCATACGTCCTTGTGACAGCTGTTGCCAGCTTGCTTTTGCCACGCGTCATAGTTTCATTGCACCTTTGATTTCTCTCTCTTCCGTATTAAATTCATCGCATTAATTGCGATTACTATATAAAGGGGGAGAGGGTTATTTGCAATTCACACTTTTCACTTTCATCTCTTCTTCTCAAGTAATTTCCGGCGAATTTTTCTGTTCAGTAAAGCATTACCCTGAAATCTCTTTTCATCTTTCTTCCACCATGTCTTCTCATGATGCTGATGACCAGAAGACTGCTGGCGAATGCCAGTGCTCTCTTCCTGTCGATCTGTACCAGTATATCGTCAGGAAGTTCATGCTCGAGTCTCTCGAGCCTGAGTTTCCTGAACCCCACCATACTGTGTACGATGCCCCTAGTGGCAAGATCGGGGTTTATGCTGCATTCTTTGTCTACGGAAACCTTAGGTTTCCGTTGACAAAGTTTGTGTACCGTGTCTTGGAGAGGCACGGTGTGCACCTGACAGAGGTGCACCCCATGGCCATTGCCAAGGTCCGGCACTTTGAGTGGGTGTGCCGGATACTGGGCCTTGAGCCCCTCGTTGACCGTCTGATGACCTTCTACACTTGGAGGTGCATCCAGGGGTGGTACACTCTTACAACCCGTATCAAGGGTTTAAAGATTTGTACCACCGAGCGGAGTCTTCGCTCATGGAGAAGAGAGTTCTTCTTCATATCCGCTCGCGCCATCCCCATCGCCATGAAGTTCAAGAATGGCCAGGCGCTTCCGAACCTTCCCGCCCTCAACTACGAGGAGGCGGAATGGTTCTCGAAGATATCCCGGGTCCAGTCCCCGGTTTTCCGTTTTCCGGAGTCGGCGATGGTGATGCTGGGGATGAGCCGGGTGTGGAAGGCGGCGAATGCGGATAAGGTTCCGATCGTCCTTGAATATGGTTCGAACTCTGTCCCTTATGGTATGTCTTGTTTCTTTTTGTTGATTTTGACTTTTTTCTAACTTTCCTGTTTATTTCAGAGGGGAACGATCTTCAGTCGCTCCTGAACCCGCGGGAGGAAGATGGTCCCGCGCGGATGGGTACTCGTGCTCTGGACGAGAACGAGTTGCCCATCTTAGAGCAGACCGCGGGTCGGTTCGTGGAGGTTTACCCGCCAGGCCAAGAGATCCTGAGCCACCGACGGCCAGGTAAGCCTATCTTCTACCCTGAACCTCTCAATGCTGTGCCTGCTGCTGGAGTTGACATTTCTTCTTCTGAGGAATCCGCAGAAGGTCCTCCACTGGTGCGGAAGAAAAAGGCTGCCGTCGGGAAAGGCAAGGAGAAGGTGGCCTCTACGGCCGACCCGGTAGTCCTATCTGACTCGGAGTCAGATAGTGCAGAGGTGGCGGGGAAGCCCGGTGGTGAGGAGACCACCGCTCCGGAGGCTGTAGCTGTTACCTCCGGGGAGGCAGCGACGACGACGGTTACCGGTGTCAAGAGGCCGGCTCCATCGGGTTCGCCCCCGCTCGTCCGTACGTTCAAGCTCAAGAAACCCCGTAAGTACCCCCATAATTCTTGTCTAGATTTGTTGTTTCAAATAAATTTTTCTAACACTTGCTTGTGCAGGTGTGGATGTTGACGCATTCCAGGGTGGAGTTGGAGCAAGTATTCCCTCGCCAATGAGGGAAGGCTCGGTCAGCCTTCCCGAGGCGTCGACCCAGGCGTCTGCGCCTGCTTCCGCTGGTTCCAGCCTTCCTGAGGCTGTTCCAGCTGAGAAGGTGTCTCCGCCGGCCGTGAGTGCAATTTTTACAGCATCTTTCACGGAGCCGGCGGTTACTGTTGCTGAGGAGGCGGCGCCAACAATGGCTACCACAGCGGCTGCCACTATACCTGCGCCACCGGCACCGACGGCCGGACCATCAGGTACGCGCCGGGCTTCCCGCCGATCTATGCCACCTTCCCGTCTGCCTGACCTGTTGGATGGATTTCCTTTAGGTTCAGGTGATGGGTTTGGCGGCTATCGGCCTGTTATTGACCCTACAGGTACGTAGGGTTCTTTTTCCTTTGTATATTTTTGTCATCTTTTCCTAACTGCCTTTGTTTCTTTTGCAGTGTCGGATTCCAATGAAGTGTATGTTCCAAGATGGAACATACGCCGAGGAACAACCCTTCGCACCCCTGTGGAGTGCGTGGATTGGGCTCGCCACGCTGCTCCTCATGGTGCGTTGGGGGAAGCCATGGCTAGCTACCAGGAGGGTAGGCTAACCAATGAGCTTCGGGTTCTCCAAGCCCGGATGCAGCCCCGCGTCGAGCTGCTTTGTCGTGAAAACGACAAGTTAAAAGCAGCTCGCGCCAAAGAAATATCTGAGACGCGGGCTCTGCGGGAGGAGAACCGGCAGTTGGCCGCTGCCGCCGCCGAGAAGGAGAGAGCATTCAAGGCCCTCGAGGTTGAAGTCCAGGCGCGACTCGAGGCCCGCTCCAAGGCTGCCCAAGCTGTGAATGAACAGCTTCGGCTGGCTAAGGAGACTGCGCGAAACTCAACTGAGAGGGCTGCCAAGGCTGAAGCTGTTGCTGAGCCGCTTCGCGAAGAGAATGAGCAGCTTAAATGCAAATTAAAGGCTCTTCAGCATGCTCATGACGCCTTGGCATTGGAAGATGCCAAGAAGCTGCAGGAGATCCTTGACCAGAGGGGGGTGCTTGACCGCACTGAAAGGAAACTCAAAAGCGTCGAAGAGGCTGCCGCCAAGGAAGTTCAACTTGCCAACCTTGATAAAAGCGGAGCCGAACGTGCTTACAAAGAAAGTCAAGCTACCCTCCAATGGCTGCTTCGAGAAGCGTTGCCTCAGGTATCTTTATCTTTTTCTTTACGCTTTCCGCTCGTAATTAGAAAATGTTCTAACTTGTGTTCTTTTGTAGGTTGTGCGTCGGGTCCTTTCAGAGACCTCTTATGACGATGCGATGAGCGCAGCCCTCAACGCTTCTCACGAGGATGGGGAGAAGACTGGCTTCCTGCTTGGTCTAGGGTTTGCTGAGAGAGGCTTTCCGCCCTCCAACTTCCCTTTATTCAATGTTAATACTGAAGCTGCTTATGACCAAGCTGTGAACCAGTACGCTGCCTTCCCGCATCCAGTGGTGGAGAAGGTGAATGAAGCTGCTGCTGCTGATGATGGGCTAAACATCCTTAAGGCTTTCCTTGGGCAGCCGCGCTCTGACGGTGCTGGTCCAAGCGGAGGTGGCCCTGAAGCCTGATCCTGAAGATCCCTTCCCACTGCTAGGATAGACTTAGCTTTGTATAGATTTCTTTTAGGCGGGTAGTTACCCGGCCACTGTTGTAATATATCATTGAAATATACGATTGTTATTCCTTTCATTGGATTCTTTGCTTTATAAACTTATGACTTGCATACTTAGTTTAAAATAGCAATTTTCCAAGTGTTTAGAATAAGTTAACCTGTGAACGTGGTTGATGGGTTAAAGTTTTGCTTCCTCTTTCGTGATTGTGCGGGTATAACCGTCACTTGCACTTGGTAGGATGGCTGAACTTTTACCTTCATCTGACCGCGTGTAGGTTTTTCTTATCCTTTTTTAAGTGTTCATAAGTTAACCTTTTAACGTGGTAGATGATAAGCTAAGTTTTGCTTCCTCTTTCGTGATTGTGCGGGTAGACCCGTCACTTGCACTTAGTAGGATGGCATAACTTTACCCATATCTGACCTGCGTGTAGGTTTACCTGTTGAGGATAAGTTAACCTTTGAACGTGGCTGATAATAGGTGTGAAGTTTTGCTTCCTCTTTCGTGATTGTGCGGGTAGACCCGTCACTTGCACTTAGTAGGATGGCATAACTTTACCCATATCTGACCTGCGTATAGGTTTACCTTTTCCTCTTAAGAATTTTGAACCGTCCCACGCGCGGTTGTTGATAGGTTGGTGCAGTTCCCTCGAATGATTCATGCGGATAGACCAGCACTTTCATATGGTAACTTTTTTCCCCTTCAACTGACCTGCGTGAAGGTTTATCATGCTTTTTGGGTTCGTGCGGGTAGGACCGCCTTCCCATGCAATGACGTTTTTTGTAATTATGCGGTGAAAACCGGCATATTAGTGTGTACAAAAGTATAAATGTAAATCATCAGCTTCGACGTTTGAAAGAGAATCATTTCCATTAGAAGTGGCTCTTGGCCTTTTCTGTACAAATTGGAATTGATTACATGCAAACTGTGTAATTGAACTCCCTTCCATGTTGGGACAGGAGTGCCATCGAGCCGACACGCACCTGTTTCGGGATCTCGTTCTTTACGCAGCATGTAGTCTCCATATTGAAGCTGATTTTTTATTCGTGTTTACCCCAGCCGTGGTTCCACACGCACCTGCCTGCTTAGCTTTTATTTCGCCACGAGGTGCGCGAGCGTCCCATCTCTGACGAATGTTTCGACCATGTCTTTTACGTCTATGCATTCTTCAGTGTTGTGGCCTTTTGTTCTGTGATAGTCACAGTACTTGCTCCGATCAGCATCGTGACGATGTCGGATTACTGGAGGCTTTGGCCATGGGAGCTCTTCAGTAGCAAATATGTCAGTGACGCTTTTGGTAAGTGGCGTCCATCTGGAGTTCCGGTGCGGCTTTACATTATCCCTTTCACCCAATCGGTGCTGTAAGCCGGATGAGGTGTCAAAGTTTACCCTTGACTGCCAAATGCCTTGCTTCCGTTTTTTGTTCAATCGGGCGGTGAGGACGTTGTCCTCTCTCGTCCTCTGGGTGTAAAGGTTTGTGCTCTGCGGAAGGTCTCTACCCAGTTGCTTCTCCGTTTCCGCATAGCGTTTGGCTGCTGTCATGATGCCATCCCATGTGGATGGCATTCCATCTTTACCCGTTAGGGTGCGGATAAGCTCTGGGTCCTGCGCGCCCTGGATGAAGGCTGCGCGAACAAGATCCTCGCTAATATTGCCCAAACTTAACTTCTTTGAGTTGAAGCGAGTGATGAAGTTTGGCAGAGATTCATCTTCTTCCCGTATGCATTTGAGGATTGTCCATTGCTCCTCGGTATACTTTCGCTGCTGGCTGAAGTGTTGGCTAAACTTCTGCTGGAAGTCTGCCCAGTCGTAAATGTGGTTAACCGGTAAACGATCAAACCAAGCCCTAGCAGCCCCCACCAGCGTCATTTGGAACATGTAACACCACGTGGGTTCCGTCCAATTGCTAACGGTTGCCCCCGCTATGAACCTGTTCAAATGATCGTCTGGATCAGATAGGCCGTCATATGTGCCTATGTTAGGCATTTGTTTAGCACTCTTCGGGGCAATTGCTTCAGCAATGTCCCTTGCAAATTTGGACGTTCCTGCATTTGTAACGTTTGGTCTGAACGTTTTAGAGAAGTCTCGTGGACTTCCATCAATGCTTTTTGGTTTGAAGGCTTGTCCAAAATGCCTTTTCGGTTGGGTTTCCGTTTCTTTACGCTTCCCTTTTGCCTTATGACGAGGGTTCGCGTCAGAGTCGGATTCCTCCGAGTCATCCTCCCAGTATTCGAATTCGTCGGCCTGTTGCACGGAACGCAGGCGTTCGTTCAACTCAGCCTGGAATTCCTTTTGTCGTGCCTCCGCCCATGCCTTGACTTCGTCGAGAGTCTGGCGGGGGAGTCTTCGTTTTTCAAACTGGGTATCGGTGGATCCCAGTAGGCGGTCATTTACTGCACTTGCCCCTGCTTTAGTAAGTGGGGTAGTGTTCGTAAAATTTACTTTACTTGCTCCGGCTTCGGTAGCCGGAGTAGTGTTTGTAAAAACTGTGTTGCCGGTATTCCCCCCAATAGCTGGGGTTGTGGTTACCGGAATTTCTCTAACCATCTTTTGTAGAAAGTTTTGAAAAAACTGGAGAAAATTGTAGTTCTAGCTTTATGCACGGATGGCGCCAATGAAGAAACACTAACCGGACCCCGGACTGATTACTGGTAACCTGGGGGTTGGAGAGATGTTTCCCACGAGGGGTTAGACCCTTGGAAGATGGTTCTTCTGATAACCTGCAAAACAGACACCGTGAGCTCGTCACTGAGAAGGGGGGGGTTCCTCCTTGTGACCACCCTCCGGCGTGAGAATCAGACTAGATTGCTCTTTAAATATAAAAGTATATTAAGAGATTGCTAGAGCAGATATCAGGTATAATATGATAAGATAAGATGATGTAAGATGATCATACCATTGGGGTATTTATAGCCGAAGGTAGGTTTCCAAGGGGTTTAACCGGCCCAACACGCTACCAACTGTAACCTATGCACGTGCCCTGCCTGTGAGTGGTGGATAGGTAGCGGCTGACACAGAGCAGGCGTGTCGTGCACTCTTCCTCTTCTGCCAACTACAGGCTAGGCACGTGGTATGGCAGGAGTTGGTGGGTAGGCGGCGGCTATTGGTCACAGTGCTGTGGCGTGCTGCCTGCCATGCTGCTGTCAGTGAGCTGTCGCATTCTTGGTCAGATCTTTTGTCTGTACCTCGTCAGGTATCACACAAAAGATCCTCCATCATACGGACTGGCTCATTTAGGCGGGAGTTTTCCCCCTCCCGCCTTTGCTCATTCCTTCAGGTGACACTGGGGAGAGCTAAGTGCCTAGTGCGTGTAGCCATGCTGCGCGGGTGGCCTTCCCTCATGGCTTGTATCCGAGGCTGCGGGAACAGGCGGAGTCCTTCACCATGGGAGGCATTTCCTGCGGGACCAGCTTGCATACTGCGCGTAAGGACGTCACGTCTCTGAGCATGGTTGGTCCTGCGGATCCAGTTGGTCTCTGCGCAGACGTCCCTGTTTAAGGTGAGTCTTGCGGGTCCAACTGGGCTCTGCTGGGACCTACCTCTTCAAGTCCCCCCAGTTCTTGATCGCTTCATGAAGAAATGATACGTTATCGCTTCATGACTCATCATTGGTAAAGAAGTATGTGTACCCATATAGACGACGTTTTTTGTTGCTTTAGAAAACCACAGAAAGAAAATTGCCCATCCAATTAATGACATACAAAATTAAATGACATCTTTTATTTGAATCTTTTGACCAGACCGGTTGACTGGGCCGTGATCTTGTTCGGAGACGCGGAGTCATGACCAGGTCCAAACAATATTACATAATTCATTTTATTTTCCTTTCTTTTTCGTTTCTGTTTTTATTTCCATACTTATTTTATTCATTTATTTCTATTTCTTTCATGGATTATATTAAATTTTAATTTAGTCATAGATATTATTTTTTATATAATTTAATTTATCTGTATTTTACTTATAATTAAGTTATGACTATTTGAAAACTTAGATATTTATTAACTCAGTTATTAAAAGTTTTAAACAATTATTAAATCACCAATATATACCTTTTATCGTTTATTTATAAATTGACAAAATCACTCTTATTGTTATTATTGTTGTATTTATTTTTATGATGTTACAGGTGTTGAAAATATCGCTTGAATTGGTTTTATTCAAAATTGTAGGTGTGAAATTCAAATCATTTATGGGTAGTTTTGGACGTTTGGTCTTGAAATAAAGAAAAAAATAGTGGGTTGTTTCTTATATATATAAAAAATGTAGCAAAACCAACTATTTGTGATAAAAAAAATATCTTCTTGATTACGAAATTAAGCTAACCTCTGTACACTTTCAGCCATTTTCACACGATGTGTAATATTCTTATGTCTTTGCTGCTCTGCTTACTATTTATGAGTGGTGGTGTTCTTAATCAAGGGCTCAAAGAAGATGCCAACATGAGCTCCTGCATCGAGGCGGAGAGGCAAGCTCTACTGGATGTTAAAGCAAACCTAATTGACTTGCATGGAAATCTAACTGATTGGGCGAACGAAGGAGAAAATATGGATTGTTGCAAATGGGTTGGTGTTACTTGTAACAACCGTACTGGTCATGTGATTAAACTTGATCTTAAGTTTGATCCTTCTGGTTTCACAGGTAATATTAGTTTGTCGTTACAAGTGTTAAATCAACTACAATATCTTGATATGAGTAACATCGATTTTCAATTCAATCCTTTACCCGACTTTTTGGGTACCTTGTCCAACTTACAACATTTGGATATTTCACATGCAAATCTCAGTGGAACGATTCCTCATCAGCTTGCGAAACTCTCCAACTTGCTTCGTCTTGATCTTAGTCGTAATTCTCTAGGAGGATCAATTCCCCTTTCCTTTGGAGATTTGACATCTCTTACCTATTTAGACCTCTCACAAAATCAGCTAAGAGGTGACATCACAAAAACTTTAGGGAATTGTTCATCTTTGGTTCATCTAGATTTGTCACAAAACCTCCTTACTGGGTCAATGCCTGCTAGTTTCGGTCAACTTTCTAATCTTAGATTTCTTGATTTTTCGTCGAACTACCTTGAAGGCGTTATCTCTGAAGTCCATTTTCTAAATCTTACCCAACTAGATTATTTGGATTTGTCTCTAAATTCTTTAGCATTAGACGTAAGCTTCCCTAAGAGAATCCCTTTCCAGTTATCAACAATAAAGTTGAGATCTTGTAAATTGGGACCTAGATTCCCCGTGTGGATTAGAACTCAACGAGATTTCAAACATCTTGATATCTCTAGTGCTGGGATATCAGATAGCGCCCCTGCATGGTTTTGGGACCTGCCAACTGGATTGGAATTTTTGAACATCTCTTCAAATCAAATAAAAGGTATGCTACCAAATATCACGTCTTCTTTTCCAGGAAATGTTGCATTGGATTTGAGTAAAAACCATTTCGAAGGAAGGGTACCATTATTACCTTTCAGAATAGCTGCGTTAAATCTCTCTGGAAACAGGTTCTCGGGAACACTTTCTTTCTTGTGTGGCATTGAGACGTTCTTAAGTTTTCTTGACCTCTCAAACAATTTATTATCAGGCAGCCTGCCTGATTGTTTGGGAAAACTAAGCATTTTAAAGATTCTTAATTTATCAAATAATAACTTTTCCGGGGAAATCCCTTCTTCTTTGGGAGGTTTGCTTACTCTGGAGGCACTGTATTTGCGGACAAATGCCTTTGTTGGTGAACTGCCGGTGTCCTTGAGCAACTGCATAAGAATAAGATTTTTGGACCTTGGGGAAAATAAGTTATCCGGCGTCATACCAGAATGGATTGGGGAAAGTCTTTCAGAGTTATACGTTCTTGCTTTAGGGTCCAATAGATTCCATGGAAGGTTACCTTCCCAAGTGTGTTGCTTGAATAATCTTCAAGTTCTTGATCTGTCTAATAATCAATTGTTAGGTAACCTTCCTAGGTGCTTTAGTAACTTGACCGCAATGGCTAGAAGAAGCTTTGGAGATGATATGACAAACCATTCATATCTCTCTTATATTCCAACTGTCATGGCACTAGGTCCAGGAAGTGTTCGTAGTTCTGAAAGTTTGACTTCCGAGGAGGAGCATTTTCTTGACAATGCATTGGTTAAATGGAAAGGAACAAAACGATCATTCAAAGGAATTGGTTTGCAGCTACTAAAGAGCTTTGATCTTTCAAGAAACAACTTTTCTGGAGTACTTTCATATGAGATCACTAGTCTTTATGATGTGGCTTCGTTAAATCTTTCTTATAACAAACTGCATGGGGAAGTCCCAAAAGATATTGGTCAACTGAAAGCTTTGGAATCGCTTGACTTGTCAAGAAATGAGTTTTCTGGACATATTCCCTTGAGTTTGGCACAAATAAGTTCTCTAAGTTACCTTGATCTCTCAAGCAATAACTTGTCAGGAAGAATACCAACGGGGACTCAACTTCAAAGCTTCGATAATACCTCCTACACTGGCAACCCTCAACTTTGTGGACCTCCACTTACACAAACGTGTGGGTTTCCACCTGTTGTTGAAAAGAAGGAAGTTGAAGAAGATGATGATTTTTGGAAATCATATTACATAGGTATGGGTGCAGGGTTTGCGGTTGGATTTTTGGGAATTTGTGGTGCTTTAGTTTTAAGCCTTCGATGCAGATATTTCTTTTTTGCTTCGTTGAGTCGAATGAAGGATTGGATATATGTAATTGTGGTTGTGCATTTTGGCAAACTTGAAAGAAAGTTTAGAAGGTGAGGCCTGTGCAACTACTTTCTATTTGTTATGTGGAACAAGTATGAATTGATAAAAACCGTGGTTTCCTTGGTTAGTTATTGCATATATAGACCTCCTGCAACCCTATCAAAGCCATCTACCTCTTGTTCACCATTGTTAAGACGAAACACTGTTTTAATTAAATTGAATGTATTGTTTTGATTTTAGAGTACGTTTTCATTTGGTTAATTAGAATGTGCTTTAGTTTGGATTAACATATACAAGTAAAATTTCATGCATAAAATGCATATTGTTAATCGAAATCAATACTCATTATTCTTGTGAGTTGTGAGTAGTATTTATGACACTCATTTTCCAGTTGAATCATCACCCAAAGTCAACTCCTTATTAAGTTCCAACATTAGAATGCGCTTCAGTTGATTTGTATATTATCACAGTTAGGTGAAAAATGTGACGTGTTCAAAGGTTGAACTGCCCCGAACCAACAAATTTACCAAGAACTCGAACACAAAATGATTTCAAAAATAATGTAAGACACAGTAAACCGAACACGACACAAGTTTTCGCTAGTTGACATGAACACAACTAGTTTAACATGAAATTCTGTATTTTTTTTAACATATTAATACTTTAAAACTATAAATTTAAAACAAAAATTACAAAGACACATAAAATTCTTCGGTTCGTTTGCACGCCTAGGCTCATTCAAGTAACCAATACAAAACTGGCTCCACTTATATCTAGTCGAAAGGCAGGACTGAGAAACATGTCAGGCTAGGCAGGTTAGAGTCACGGGTCAGAACGAGTTAGGGTTGAACTGGACCGATTAAAAAAAAAGGTTAATTTGGTTTGGGTCAAAGAGGATCGAGTTAAAACGGGTTTCGGGTTAAAATAGGGTTGGGTTGGAATGGGTTTATGGTCAAAACAAATGGGTTTAAAAAATTGTTTGTTTGAAATTATTATACATTTCACCGTTGCCTATAGTTTCATAGTTTTCGGCACAAGCTAGCTACGCGTGCGCGTAGGCTACATGTGCTTAAGTGCTTGTTACGTGCATTCTAGTGCCGCCCATGCGTGCAGAGTTGGTTACGCGTACGAAGGCTAACAAATGTGCGTCCAGCACCACGAGTAATCCATGTTGGTTAGGTGCACGAAGTTGGTTACCATTGTTTAATATTGGTTGCACATTAAGACGCCAGGTATGCGTGCGGCGTTGGTCACTCGTGTTAAAATGCCGGTGACACGGGCAGAGCATCATGTGTATCAGACTGGGAAACGCGCATGCGGCGCCACGCAATGCACGTAACCGGCCCTGGTACGCGCTTAACTTAGCACCTGGCATGTGACAAGCTCTGTGCTAGTAACCAGCGCGGATGACACGCGATGTCGCTACACGTGTTTAATTTTGGTTACGCACATATTGATGCTGGTTACAAGTATTCAGGCGTTGGTTTCGCGTGACAATTGCTATGCGTGTTTATTGCCGCTTACGCACATTCCAAAACCAATTACGCGTCCATTCGGCAATATCCTCACACCATGAAAAACAAAGAAACGAGACACAAAATCAAAATTTACAAAAAATAATATCAAATTTCAGTTGTAACTTTCAATCAATAACCAGAAACCAAAATTGAATACGAATTAATTTTTATAGGAAAATTGGATTTTAATAATTCCAACTTAATGCATTTGCCCGATAATAATCCCAATTTTGAAAATAGCTGTCATTGATCCCAACTTTCACACTATTTGTTTTTGTTGGACCTCCGTCAATAACAATTTAACGACGTTAAGAATTTTTCCAAATTTCAAATTGATGTTTTAGGGCTTTTGATCGGAATGAGAATACGAATCGATTGAAATTTGGAATATTTTTTAAATAGAGACTTTTTGCAATATTTTGTAAATGGGGACTTTTGCATTTGATGATGGTTTCGGTTTGTGGGTAAAAGGTTAGATTTTATTTGTTTATGGTTGTTCCGTAAATGCCATTTACAGAAGTGTCTAACGCCGCGACACATGCCAGAATGTTAGCCAAGATTCGTAAACTTTATTCATGAAAGTAGGTTACTCTAGTGTTGTTTTAACCGGCGTTAGTAAGTTTTAACAGAGAACTGCACTTGGCCTAACATTTGTTAAAAAGTTTAATATAATCCCCTTCGTCACATCACCAACACCACAACCCCACCTGCCGTCCATTGTTGGTCCACGCACGAATAAAACCATCAACCAACTAATTATATCATATCATTTAATATTTCCACATCAAGCTTTTAATATATTTGAAAATCATTGATTTCTTTTTTCAATCCATTATATCGTTATATTTACTGTTGCATCACATTCATGAAAATTATATATATATTTTTCCCGTAATTTCATAATATGTTTGGGATCATTAGAATTGCATCCATATTTTAAAAATCTAGCATTTTCTCCATTCTCTCTTATTGCTCGGGTTATATTTGAGATCAAATTCTTTCAAGATCATGAAGTCTTTCATGATTACGACACAATTATATTAAACGTCAACGTCAATCTTAATGTAAGTAATTTATATGTATTTTTTTAAAATATATTTTTTTGGTCGAAAACACTTCTCTATCATGTTCAGGCGTCAAATTTCCTTTCATTTTTAAAGAAACTTGTCTTATACGTGTTCAATGTTCTTACTAGTTTATAATTCTTAGTTTTATGATCTTGATGTTTTATATAATATGATTTGGCCATTTGGGTGTCTACAGAAATGATGTGTTTATTTTGTGTTCACGTAAGTTTTATTTTAATTAATGGCTGATTAAATCAGTATACTATATATTTTTACTTGCATTTTAAACTTTTTTTAGTACATATTTAATCAGCAAAGTAACTAGGTTAGGATCCTTGCAAGGCAATGTCTTTGTATTTAAGATCTTCCAAAAGCTTTAATGGATTCAATAATTTATGACTCTATTATATATATATATACTCGTTCGGTATATAGATAATATTTAGACCATCTCTAATCTTTATAGACATTTATTGCTATAAAGACTTGGCACGCATATGTCCTCAACTCAATTTGTGGATGGCATTCGTTCCATTACTTTCATTTACCTTACAATTATGAATATATAAAACCACTGTCTGTCCTATTATTTTCATGTAGTTCCAAAAATGAAACGACACAAGCCAAATTTCTTTCCATCTTCCTCTCATCTCGCTTTTCGTCTTTTTAGCCTTGTTATATTTCTAATTACAACTCCCACCTCTGCTTCCTATGGAGGAAATGAGACTGATCATTTGGCATTGTTGTCATTCAAGTCAATGATCACCCATGATCCGTACGGAGCTCTAGACTCATGGAACACTTCTTTTCATTTCTGTGAGTGGAATGGTGTTTTATGTGGGAAGAAGCACAAGCGAGTGACTCGTTTGAGACTGTATTCCCAAGGTCTAGCAGGCTATTTGTCTCCTCATGTGGGGAATCTTAGCTTCCTTCGTGCACTTGTAATATTCAACAACAGCTTTCAAGGAACCATCCCTCAGGAACTCGGTCGTTTATCTAGGATGAGCTTGCTCAACCTTGACCGTAACAAATTTGAGGGAGTTATTCCAACTAACTTGTCTGGTTGTTATAACCTTGACACGCTTGTCATTTCTGAAAACAGGTTAGTTGGAAGCATACCCAAGGAGATTGGTTTCCTCTCAAAACTTGTTTTAATCGTTATTCATCGAAATAACTTAACTGGTGGAATCCCGTCTTTCTTGGGCAATCTTACATTAGTCGAATCGTTCTCAGCCTCGAGAATCCCATGGGGTGGGAACATTCCAGACAACTTAGGCAATTGGAAACGTTTAAAAGTACTTTACTTGGGTGTATGCAACTTAAATGGAACCATACCTGATTCCATTTATAACCTTTCGCTCTTAACGGATCTCTCATTGCCTGATAATCAACTTGCCGGTGGCCTTCCCTCAACCATAGTTACAACGCTTCCAAATCTCGTTAGCCTTCAGTTAAGCGGTAACAAACTCACTGGACTTCTACCACTCTCCATATCTAATTGTTCAAAATTAGGACTCCTTGAAATGGCTGACAATAAATTTAATGGGGAGTTGGCAGTCGACTTTGCAAAACTTACAAATTTATATCAAATAACCTTAGGTGGAAATTTTTTGGGAAGCGGTGAAGCTGATGAAATGAAGTTTCTCGATTCTTTGAAAAACTGTAGCAAGTTACAAATATTGGATATTCCTTACAACAATTTTCGAGCGGTGCTCCCCAGATCAGTCGGTAATCTTTCCTATCAACTATATTATCTATCTTTTGGTGAAAATCAGTTATATGGAAACCTCCCCTCAAGTATAGGTAATCTAGTTGGCTTGACCAATTTGCATTTAGGTGGTAATCGATTCACCGGAAAAATCCCCTCTGCTATTGGTAAGCTTCAAAATCTAGGAGTTGTTACTATGTATGGAAACCAATTTGAAGGTTTGATTCCAGATGCAATAGGAAACTTATCATCCTTGAATAAACTTGCTTTAAACTCTAATAGATTGGAAGGGCGTATTCCATTAAGCGTAGGAAGTTGTCAAAAACTACTAGGGTTGTTCCTCAGTGACAATAAACTCAGTGATAGAATACCTAAAGAGATTCTTCAACTTTCATCTCTATCCATCATACTAAATCTTTCTCACAACAACCTGTTTGGTTCACTTCCAATAGAGGTTGGAGACCTTAAGATGTTAACTTATCTAGATCTATCGCATAATAATTTATCAGGTAACATTCCTGGTAGCCTTGATGGTTGCACTAGCCTTTTATTTTTATCACTCAAAGGAAACTTATTTCAAGGAATCATACCACCATCATTAAGTTCCATGAGAGGAATGGAAAGACTAGATCTTTCTTATAATAATTTATCCGGCCAAATTCCTCGATTCTTGGAACATTTTTCTTTACAATATCTGGACTTATCTTTTAATGATTTTGAGGGTGAAGTACCAGTTGCAGGAGTGTTTTCCAAAGCAAACGCCTTCTCGGTTTCAGGTAATAGTAGGCTTTGTGGTGGCTTAGCTGAACTCGGGTTACCAAAATGCAAGGTGATGAAGAAACGCAAAAAAAGGTTTCCTTTATTAATCGTGCTAGCTGTTTTAATTGGATTCATACTTTTCTCTGTATTATTATTTGTATACGTTTGGTCCAAGAAGAAACCCAAGGTCCGACAGTCTCAATCATCGGCGAGCGAACCACTCTCGAACATAACATATAGTCAACTTCTTGAGGCTACCAATGGGTTCTCTGAAGAAAATTTGATTGGAGAAGGGGGATTCAGCTCTGTCTATAAAGGAATCCTTCATGGTGGATATGTTGCTGTCAAAGTTGTACATCTCCAAATTCGAGGAGCTGATAGAAGCTTTCTTGCAGAGTGTAAAGTATGGCGGAGTATCCGACACCGAAATTTATTGAAGATAATAACTTCATGTTCAAGTATTGACTTCAAAGGCAATGATTTCAAAGCTTTGGTTTACGAGTTCATGCCTAATGGGAGTTTACATGACTGGTTGCACTCAAGTGCAAGATAATCTATACTTGACATTATTGCAAGAATACATATTCTCATAGATGTCGCGTGTGCACTTGATTATCTTCATAATCATTGTGTAACTACCATTGTTCACGGTGACTTAAAGCCTAGCAACATTTTACTTGATAGTGATATGGCGGCTCATGTTGGAGACTTTGGTTTGGCACGATTTCTTGGAAATCATGATTCAAACAAAAACAACTCTGTAGCTATTAAAGGAACCATTGGGTATGCAGCTCCAGGTAAATATTCATGCATACACAAATGCTCGTTTTTTTCTTACACCTTTTTTTTCTAATAAATGCTTACACTTTGTAGAGTATGGTCTCGGGAGTGGGATGACAAGTAGCGGGGATGTCTACAGTTTTGGAATATTATTGTTGGAGGGGATGACAGGGAAAAGGCCGATAGACGACATCTTCAACGATGGTCTCAACCTCCATAAATTTGCGACCATGGCCTTGCAAGATGACCATGTAACTGATGTTATTGATGGTGACCTTTTAAATTATCATCAAGATGATGAAAGTGATTGTGGCGTTCTAAATTGTGATCAAGAAGATGAAATTGATATGAATAGTAAGACCCCAAACACAACGAAAATAGAGCATTGTGTGACTTCACTTTTGAAGATTGGAGTATTATGCTCACTGGATTCCCCCGCACAACGGATGAATATAAAAAATGTTGTCTACGAGTTGCAGAGTACTTTGGATACACTTTGAAACGCTTGAGGTGCCTTATTTTTACTTCCTTTTATTTGAGTATAAATGGCAATATACAACTAGTCTTATTTATGTTAGTTTGACTTCATGTTATAGTCATGAGAAGAGACTCAAATAGTTTAATGATTTCTAGTTCGTAAGTACTGAGAGCTTTGTTCTTTTGTGTGACAACCGGCTTAAAACCATGTCTCTTATTTGCTTAAACTGTGTAAAAATGAGTGTTAGAAAACGATAAAGGGCAATTGAGATACTCTAACATTGACTTTAGACTATGTGTAATAGGCGCTTTGGGAGGGGAGAAAAAGCCCATAGCGCACATAACACCGACCCCGGGAAGCTATGAGGGCTTTTTGGGCTTTGGGCGTTTTGGTGAAGGCGCCGGGTGAGGGGAGAGCTTACCCAATCATGATTTTTCCTTCATATTTATATTAAAAAGTTAGAAAAAAATAAAAAAGGTAATATTTGTGTAATGATTATGAGACTTTATAAGAAGAATTTTCACAACTGGTGTTTATGTAAAATTTGATTAAAAAATGGTATGGTTTTGTGGCTTGTTACAAAAATGGTGTAACCGGGGTTTGAAACCACAGTTTGACTTTTTTCTTTATGAACATGTCAGATAGGTATTTTAGAAAATAATACTTTTGATTAAAATAAAGCAAGCCGTGGTTTGAAACCATGGATTGCATCAAAAAGTGAAACCTAATACCACTTTCAATTGTGTGGTGGTTTTTCGTGTCAAACCGTGGTTTGAAATCACGGTTTAACCTTTTTCTTTTATTTTTTAAATGCTGATAAGCATAAATCAACCCGTGGTTTCGAACCAAGGTTCGATTGTTCATAAAGGATCACATGTGAACATGCTAAATTTAAGTGGAGAATGAAGAAAAAAACCAAACTTTAGTTCGAATTCAAGGGTTGATTAAAAAAAGTGAACATATATACTTATCGGCATTTAATTAATAAAAGTAAATGGTCAAACCGTGGTTTCAAACTACGGCTTAACTAGCATAACCACCACACACTTGGAAGTGGTATTAGGTTTTACTTTTTGATGCAATCCGTGGTTTCAAACCACGGCTTGCCCTATTTTAATCAAAAGTACTTTTTTTTTGAAACACATTTGACACGTATATAAAGAAAATAGCCAAACTGTGGTTTCAAACCATGGTTACACTATTTTTGTAAACCCCCTTAAAACTAGGGGTGTGCACGGTTCGGTTCGGTTCGGTTATTAGCATTAACCCAACCTAACCGATCGGTTATCGGTTCGGTTCGGTTAATTTCGGTTAATAACCGGTATTAAATTTGGGCTAAAATTTTGCTTAAAACTACATGAAATGAATGTTTAAATACATGAAATGAATGCATAACTACATGAAATGAATGTATAAATATATAAAATTGAGATATTAGAACATGAAATGGAGATATAAATAGATGAAAATAATAGCGTTAAACTATTAATATATATATAATACATGAAACAGAGGAAAAAATGCTTGAAAATATTAAAAAATGAAGATTTCGGTTAATTTCGGTTAATTCGGTTTTCGGTCATATCGGTTCGGTTTCGTCGGTTTTCGGTTCGGTTTCGGTTACCGATTCGGTTATTGCTCACCCATACTTAAAACTATACCATTTATTTAGCTAACTTTTTCATAAACACCATTTGTGAAAAATTTTCGACTTTATACCACTACACCATTCTTCGCATAAACCCTTTTATGACGTACGTCACGTGTCGCATAACGCCCATAGGAGGTGTGACTTTACCATTAGTCTTAGATTATATAGGTTACAATTTCAAGGGTGGGTGGTGCTCTTTTTGTGCATTATAGTTGTACACTTTGCTTCAATTGTTGTAAGTCATCATCTCTTTTGAATCCACCGCCATCAACACAACACTAACACCATCCTCCACCACCGCCATGGTCTCTCTCTGCCACCGGTTACAAACAACACCAGTCTCCACCTTCGGCCTCTGCTGTCGCTTTGTTGTTGAGCGGCTTTCCGACTGTCTCTGTGTCTTTAGCGTTGGCTGAAACCCTAGGTGTTGTTAGATTGTTGGATTCACCTTTTACTTCCCACTCTCATCTTCATATTTTTCCATCGCCTTTCACTAACCACCTCACGTCTTCACTCATCATCACTATTGCCGGGTTCGATTTCCGAACTTCTGGTGGTGGTGGTGGTGGTGGTGTTGGCGGACGGTGGCGATGGTTACGTCGCCAGTGTTTGATGGTGGTCGGAGATGGCTATGATGGTCCCTGTTTCGTTGATTTTGGTTGTGGTCGGTAGTAATTTTTTTTTCTGCATGTTCTCTTCTATCATCACTTGCAGGTATGATTCTTTTACAAGAAGGTTCTCAATTATGAAATCTTAATATGATTAATTTGAGCCCTGACGAAAATGTAATTATATAAATCTCCATGATGTGGTAAGTGTTTTTGATAAAGACTCCAAATTGTCTATAAGACTATGGGGGATGTGATGGTTGTCTCTTGATGGAAGTGGTCTGATTGTAGACTTTTCCTGCTATTTGAATCCAGGAACACTAGGCGAAACTCGATTTCCCAATGACTCTTGGTGGAGGAACACTAGGCGACACTTGATTTCCCAATTGACTTTTGGTGGAGGTGGCAGGGTCTATGATGGGTGCCCGATTGCGATGTTCGTTGCATTGCTCTCTATGGTTTATGGTTGTGATGATGTTCTGGTTTCTGGTGCGGAAACCTATGTTGCAGCTGTGTAGTGGATCTGAGCCTCGCTTAATACCCCGCGTCAAGTTTTTAAGTTTGTGTTGGATGTTCGTTTTAGAGTCAAGATTTCGCAAAGTTTAGTGTACATTTGATTTGGTTTTGACTCTTCTTTATGTCTTGTTGGTTGATTTAGTGATATATGATTTGGTTTGTCTCTACTTTGTGTGTTGTCGGTTGATGTTTTTTTTGTACGTATGCAGCCATGTGAATCTGAAAGACGAACTTCAATAAAATTTTAGTTTTGAGTTTGTTTATTTTTATTAACAAGATTGTGATTTGGTAAATAATTTGGTTGCAGGTCATCACTTGGAGCATACCGTAAAACATTGCTATTGTTTTATGTCGACTGTCCTAATCATTTTCAAAGAAATCATTCATGTGTCCGTGTTATTTGCAGTCTACAGAAAGTATTTGGTGTTCATATAGATAAATAAAGGTAAACTACTAAACTGTTTCACATAAAGTATATTATTTGCATTTTGTTATGTAGTAGTTGTTTAATATTTGTTATATTGTTTATCAAATCTGATTATGTAAGGAATTAGTTGATATAACCACCATATTATGTTCATCAGGTTCAAAGGCTCATATTGACAGCAACTGGTGGTTTTATGGGAAGGACTATAAGTTTTATTGCATTTATGCTAAACGTTGCTTAGAGATCACTGCTAATGTCTTCATTGGCATTTACCTTTCGTAGAACGCGGTCTAACTGGCGTTCTAGATCAAGACGTGCCTGAAATGGGCCCACTAACGGGTCGATTAATAATAACAGCTGGTTCATATGCTTTCATGTTTTGAGACCTTTACAGGTGTATTTTATGTAGCTTACTTATATTGATGTCAGAACACATAGAAACTTTGAAGCGTCACTTAGGGTCAACTTTTTTTCTTTTGTTTCACACTAATCGACTGCCATCACCCCCGCAACGCGGGGGTTAAACTACTAGTTGATTATTTGAAAACGACTTGGCTTTGACTTAGCCAAATGTATTAAAGAAGGTTAGGTGATGGTCTAAGTTACTCGTTAATTCATATGAAAACGTAAACAAACCTAACTCGTCCATTATAGTTCATTTAATTGCCTAACAAGAATTGCATTAAGTTTATTTCCAAAAGTCAAATGATTTGAAGGCAACCAATAATTTGCTTTATTTTCCTCGCAGGCCCTGTGCTATGTGTAAGCTTGATGTGTTAATTACTAGAAACAAAAGGAACGAGTCATGAAAAAGAAAAATCATATTTGCATATTGGGGCTACAAACTGCGTTCGACAGGACGACAGCTTTCATTTTGAAACAAAAGGAACAAATTGAATTTTTTAAATACTTTTTTATTTATCTATACTCTATAGTTACCTATCAAAAGATCCTATGCTTCGCATTAATTCCATGCCTAACGGTTTTACTGGTGGCAAATTACTAACATACTATGCTATCTTAATTTAGAAAGACATGTCTGATTTAGTTTTTTTTTTTATCTTAATGCTCTATGATAGAAACTTGGGTTAATTGTTGTTCATTTAAAATTTAAATGAACATTTCATGAACATAAACAAATATTACTGAACAAAGGTAAACAAACATAAATGAACAAACGTGAATGAACACAAACAAACGTAAACGAATATAAATAAACACACTTAGATGAACACAAACGGACAAATATAAAACATTAAGTAGAAGATTTATTCAATATTTCATCCAAAATGAACATAAAACAAACATAACCAAACATAAATGAATCAAAATAGATCAAAATATATTATAAACTTTCTTATAATAAATTAAGAGTTAATGGTCATTTTCGTTCCTGTGGTTTGCTACTTTCGCCACTTCAGTCCAACGTTTGAAATTTTGTCAATTTAGTCCTCAAAGTTTTAAAGATTAGCCAATTACATCCTATCTGTCTAACGGCATCCGACTTTGCCGTTAGTTTAAGGGTATTTTTGTCTATCTTCCTTTTATTTTGAGTTAATGGTCATTTTCGTCCCTGTGGTTTGATATTTTTGCCACTTCAGTCCAAAGTTTGAAATTTTGTTAATTTAATGTCCAGTTCAATTCAGTTTTTTTTTTATTTTTCTTGTCTATAACTCTAAAGAGGATAATCCAAGCCCAACACCATTGAGCATCAGCCAAACAGGTCTGCATTACTCTGTCGACAACATTAATCATATGCCCTCCGTATTTAGTTTCTAGACGTTTCCTAAACTCTCCCTCATGGTGGAGTTCAACGATAAAGTGGTCAAGGCAACTCCTTGAAACCGAATTGTACAGAAAAAACTAAAAATTGTTTCTTTGATTAATGTATAAAAGTTGATTTCGACTCATATGTTGATTTCGACCCAAATGTTCGCTATGATATGTTAATCTCTAAACCCTAATTATTATACATTCATCAAAGAAACGAGTTTTAGTTTGTTCCGGATTCAGAAAATTGTCTTGACCACTTTACCGTTAAATTCCACCATGGGGTAGAGTTTAGGAAACGTTTAGAAACTAAATACGAGGGCTGGGGATATGATTACTGTTGTCGACAGTGTAAATGCAGACCTGCTTGGTTGATGCTCGCTGGTTTTGGGCTTGGATTATCCTTTTCAGGGCTATAGACAAAAAGAAAAAAAATTGAACATTAAATTGATAAAGTTTCAAATTTTGGACTAAAGTGACAAAAGTATCAAACCACAGGGACGAAAATGACCATTAACTCAAAATAAAAAGAAGAAAGACAAAAATACCCTTAAAGTAACGGCAAAGCCGGATGCCGTTAGACAGATAGGACGTAATTGGCTAATCTTTAAAACTTTGAGGACTAAATTGACAAAATTTCAAACTTTGGACTGAAGTGGCGAAAGTAGCAAACCACAGGGACGAAAATGGCCATTAACTCATAAATTAAATATAAATCCAGAAAAATATATATTTACAATATTAGTAACGAAATATATAAAAAGACCTATGCAACTAAAAACTAGTAGTTAAAAATTAGTATTCACAATATATTCACATATTCACAATATAGATAGATTATACGGACTTGTACGTTATCTTTCTTTCTAATTTTAAATTATTTTGAATATAATAATTGTAGAATGACAAAATGTGTAATGTTTTAATTTTAATATTATTAATTTCAATAATTTTACTAACCAGTACTTTTACCCCCGCGTTGTGGGGGAGTAAACCGTTTCGAGTTTGTTAGCAGATGTTTCGATGGACATGCTTAGGTTGCCTTAAGATGACTATGGAGACTAACTGATCATCAAATTTGTTGCCAAGCTGGGTTTAGAAAGTTATTAAAATTGGATATACAATTGTCAAAAAAAGCACATGGGTAGAAAGGTCAAAACATGGTACCAACAAAAATACGCAATGTACAAATCAAGGTGCCACCATATTCTTCATGATGAAGGTTCCTTTTGTAGCAATAATGTTTGCATATGACATCCCATTGCGTCAATGGGAAGATATTAATGGAAATGTGATCAGTTCACTCATCCATCAAAGCTGTGTAGGTGCAAACATAAACCTTACTCGTTCAATAGTTTCACACTCCTCCGGTGTGATTGTTGCCGTCTATGGGATCCATGCTGCCAACTTTTTGAATGGATTCCAAATATTTAAAGACCGGTGTATATAAAGAGGTGGAGAATGTGAAACGTAAACAACACTCGATAATATAGGGCGGTTCGGTTACGATCTCATGGGGTGGCTTGGTGGAGATCTAAGATAATAATAAATTGATTATTATCATTATCCTTTTATTTAAAAGTTTGATTTATCTTTTACTATATAATCAGTTTTAGAATTCGTATTGTAGTCAAATAAAGTGTTTTAAGTTGGAGTAGGAAACTATTTGTAAGGGTTATAAAAGCCCATTAGTATTGGTTATTCTCTGTACGTTTTTGTTTTCTCAATTAATAAGAAGAAAGAGTCGCAGGCAGTTCTGCATCTTTGGTGTTTGATTTCTTTTGTTACCCACTTGTCAAGTTTAACAAGAAAAGTCACGATCAGTTGTGTAAAAATACTTGGTTTACGTACAGGTCAAACTGAGTTATGTCAGGTTATCACTTGTCCTTCATGAAGTGGTCATTTTTATGAGCATCTATTGTCAAAAATGATTACTAAAATTATGTTATTTCAATAATAACACACTTCTTGTTATATTCGAGCCACTGGACACAAAAAAAATTCAAACTGACCCATTAATAAGTAATGCATAGGCATTAATGCAGTGTTACATAAAAGCATACTCTCCTCCTTCAACGGGTACAAATTAAGTGAAGGAAGAGTGTACACGCACATAAACATATATACACATGAAAGGTTGTTCAATACCTGCAAGAACTATGGATTAGGTCACACCATTGCACAAAAATCTTGAAACCGTTGGTTGTTGCGCAGGAAATCCAAGTTGTCAGCAGCACCGCATGTGCATTCCCACCTATGCCAGGAGGCCGTGCCCCTAAATAAACAATTATATCATTTAAGGAATTCAAATTTATTAAAGAACATGAAAACATGATTAACGAACAGTTGACTCCCATTTCGTCCGGCTGGCGGAGCTTCTGCTACTGTTCGTGTGGGTTGAACTGAAGCACAGACAGAGCACTCGCTGTTGGAAGAAGATCAGCTGATTCTAGTATGCCCTAACGTTGCATATAATATGGTCACATGTTATATTTCATATTCAGATTCAAAAAACTAAAAAGATGATAAAGATTAAAGGTTTACCGTACAAAGATACTCAACAACTCTTTCTGGATTTTATTGTTATGTAACACAACAGTTCATTAGTCATATATTGTTCCAGTTTAGCCTCAAATCATACTTGTACGCAGGCCCGGCCCATGGGGAGGGCAGGGAGGGCTCAAGAGTAAGGCCCCGAACCCGGTAGTCATACTTTAACGTCGGATTTACTCATAAACACAGTTCTTACAAATCAGAGTTCATTAAAACTTTCGCGGAATATAAAAACTTTCATGAAACGTTACAACAATCCAAAACTTGCCTTATTTAAACATTCTTGTCTTTCAAAATAAACGTCAATTACATTAAAACATCTTAAGTCTTCAAATGCCAGTCTCCTAATCGCCCACCATGTGCCCGCTCAAGCTAGCTGTCTCATTCTACTCACCTGCGTGCATACTAAAAGTCAGCTACGCTGAGTGAGTTCTAGTTAATCGGACGCCATACAATACATATACATACATACATATCCGAATATATGTATCCATACTTAACTAGTTACCCTTCTGTTCTACATACATACTTACTACCATACATACATTCATATCTACAATCACTAACCTCAGTCTACCGAGAGTACGTTCATAGTCCGCCGTCTATACCTGTACTCAAGGTCGTGAACACGTAAAAGGTCCGCAGTCCTTACCTATGTTCACCATTCATGGTACGTGCAAGGTCCGCAGTCCTTCCCTATACCATCCTACATCCACAACACGTACAAGGTCCGCAGTCCTTCCCTATGTTGCAACATAATTCATAGCACGTACGAGGTCCACAGTCCTCCCCTATGCTACCACAATACAAATACATAGCACGTACGAGGTCCGCAGTCCTCCCCTATGCTACCACAATACAAATACATAGCACGTACGAGGTCCGCAGTCCTCCCCTATGCTACCCCAATACAAATACATAGCACGTACGAGGTCCGCAGTCCTCCCCTATGCTACCACAATACAAATACATAGCACGTACGAGGTCCGCAGTCCTCCCCTATGCTACCACAATACAAATACATGACACGTACGAGGTCCGCAGTCCTCCCCTATGCTGATGCCTATCTATAATACGTATAAGGTCCACCGTCCCTATCTACGTTTACATCTATCATCTACCTTACGTATAAGGCCCGCAGTCCTTAACTACGCCATCACCAGCCGAGTCTATGTCCGACAGAAGCTAGAGGGATTTGCCATCCTAACTTACTATGTCGAACGTAGAACTCACATACCATTCGTGTACCTGTATACACATACTTCACATATACAATAATTACATTATAGCATAAGAACACTCTAGGCGTTCTTTACATCATTCATTTAACAACCATACCTCTTGTCGATACGTGCAATATCCGAAGATCGTTCACGCCCCGACAAGTATTCATTTGTAATGTTCATACATCTTCGACATATAATATTCGTATCTTTATTTTTAACCTGACAGTACGCACAATATCCGAAGATCGTTCGCGTACCGACAAGCAATCATTCATATCCATCACATATATCACATATGGCATACACTTATCACTTAGAATAAATGTATTAACAACACATCGAGTATGCACACAGCCCCGAAAACATAACAAGGAATGGGGCTAGAAACTCACCTGAACTCTGCTTCTTCCTCCGATAGTTGTAAATCCCTTCTTTAACTGAGCTCGGCTGACTGTATAAGTTACACGTATCAATACTCGCCTGATTTAATCTGGTGGCCTAGTATTAGATTACTTTTACTTATCGTTTTAATTTATTTTCTAATCGAACTTGACTCTAGGCGAAGTTAAACCTTAGGCGAACTTAGCTTTAGGCGAAGTTGTCATCAGGCGAACTTAGCTTTTAGGCGAATTTGTCATCAGGCGAACTTAGCTTGCAGGCGAAGTTCATCGGGCGAACTTAGCTTGCAGGCGAAGTTGTCGGCTGCAGCTACTGTTCGTCCTTAATCGTCTTCGTTTCTTAACCAAATAACTCGATTTAGGTATCCACGGAATCGTCTGACCAGCGCCTACAAACCCCAACCATCAAATCGGCCTAACATCGATGTTTAAGGGGTGCGATTTAGGCATATAGGTTATGGGTTCTTTTATCAATCGATTAACCCATCAAATCTTAACCATTTTCAGTAAGTTTAGCTTTGTAGGATTCGTTTTTACCATACAAACACCGATCTATCATTTCTATACTAATCCAAACCTAAACGAACATGATCTCGATATAAACGTACCGTAAATGAGTCGAACTACGAACACGAGCTGGTCTTGTTGCTTTGGTTCGTCACGACGACCTAGCACCAACGAGCTCGGGTCCTGGCCTTTGGATCTTGGTTCGGGTTGTGTGTTTTGGAGTGTGTAGAGATTAGGATGGATAAATGGATGGAATGGAAATGATTGGGGTTTAAGGGGGTATTTATACTCCCTTAAGCCCATGGACCGAAGGCCCATATTTCCTTTTGGTCCATATCTAATCCCATCTAATTATCCTACTAAGTTTTCATATTTTGCTATTATTATTATCGTTCCACTAACTCGTTTATTTCACCCGACAAAATAATATATTAAATATTACTTTAGAAATTTCGGGATGTTACATCAAGACCCAGGCCCACTCCTCTATGAGGCCCATTGAATTTTAAAAATTTTGTATGTTTATTTTCGCCTATTTATATAATTCTTTTCAGCAATTAACTAAATTATAGGTTTGGTTTGGTGGTTTAATGTGAGATTTTAAGTCTTGGAATGGAACGCTTGTTGCTGAGTTCTAAACCCATTGGAAGAACGTGTAATATTTTTTATTAGCTCATCTTGTTTGTTCTTTGATTAGTTACCCCTGCATTTTTCTAAAGTATGTTTTCCTTTTTTATTTTAAATTTGATAACTTAACAAAGTTACTTTTTATGTTTACTTCCGATACTAATAATGAACATATCTAATACCAATCGAATTCAAGTCAACTCATCACCGCAACGTTCTGTGTTTTTTTTTTTGTTTTCCTTTTATTTTTTATATTAGCTCATCTTATCTTTATGTATGTTGTTTGTTCTTTTATTAGTTATTCCTGCGTTTTTTAGTATCTTTTCCTTTTTTTTTATGATAACTTAACGACATGTCTAACACCAATCGAATTCACATCAACTCAGCGCCGCAACATGTGTTTTTTTATTTATAAATATGTTATGTTGACGAAATTAGTTTTTGCATTTAGTTTCGATACTATAATACTAATAAACTTATATTTTACCGACCGAATACACTTCGTTTTTAATATGTTATATATTTTCATATCATATTATATTTTTTGAATTTATATTTTAAGGCCTTTTGTTTTTTTATGTCCCGGCCCTTCTTTTTTCTTTTCTTCTCGGAGACGGCCTGCTTGTACACAGTAAACAACATACAAAAGCCAATGAACAAAGTAAAGCTGAGCAAATGTTATCTACCTGCTTAATTTGAGGTTTTCCTATATTCGATTTAGCAAAGAAGATCTTTGCATTGCACGCTGTTATCCTGCCATCACCATCTACACCAAAATAGCGTATGCTTAGGATCAGTAAGTAAGTGGTTATACCAAATAATGATAATTCGATAAAATCTTTACCAAATTTATACATTCACCTGAGTACGTGAGTGTAAAATGATGAGATTGAGAGTATTTGTATGAAAATAGAATCTGAATCGAGACGTAGTTGAACCATTGTTGGTAGATCTATTAATGAGCCAACGTCCGTTCGGTTTCCGACCGTCGTCTTATAATCTGATTTAAACCAATCAATAGTTGACGAAAAACCGACCCAACGTGTGGCTTGAGAATCACCGATCTGCATAGATCTGAGACATGAAAGCTGTCGTGGGTGGCTACGCCGGAACCTTAGATCTCCGAACGCCTTGCTTAGTCCATAACACTCAAGAACATTGTAACCGTGCCGGCACAGGTGTCGCCGTCGCCGATACACACTTTCTACGACCGCCGTCGTCTGACAAAATGAAACCGTCTCCATTCTGTCTCCCCCACCGTTAGTGAAGAAGCTGCAGATTAGAAGTAAGAAAAGACATATAAGAAAAGCACATGTAAGAATTATAGAGAAGAGTGCGAGAATGGAAGAGGAGAACAACACGTGTTTGTTGCAATGACGTGTAAAAAAAACAAACCAGCTCATTTGAAGTACAAACCAAACTGCAGGGAGTGCAACTGGTTATGTCTACCGACCTTCAAAATTGTAAATATATAAATATGTATTAGGAGGGGCAAGACAGTTCGGTTTTTACGGTTTGAACCATTTTCAAAAGTAAAACTAATAAAACTTTTTCATAAATTAATATATACTCTTAAGTGTTTATTCAATAAATCAAAAATAAAATAAAATAAGGTTACGACTGGTTCCAAGTTTAAAATAGCACTGAACCGAAATGTTAAACTCTTAACCGAAACAAGTTATAAACATGCTTAGGCACGTTTAAGGTTTTGCTTAAACTATTTAAATTAATTGAGCTTGAACTTGTGAAAAGACTCAAGCCGAGCTCGAGCTCATGTAAGTCAAAACGAGAAGACGTCGAGTCTAGTCAAGCTTGGGCTTGACTTATTGGCTCATTTACAACATCTCAAAATGACACCTAAACTGAAGCCAGTATGAAAAAAAAGCCATATAATCAAAACCCGTTTTTTTTTCTCAAAAGCTAATATCCATAATATGGTTGTACATTATGCATTCTGTGTTGTATTCAAGGTTAAGATAATCTTTTTTAACAGTAATAATGTCGATCAAAACATATCCTACCCAAAAATTAATAATGGGTTTAAAAAGAGTGACTTGTTTTTGAAATCATCGAGATCAAACTTTAATAAGTTGAAGCGATTGGGTTTTAACTCAAACATCATCAAGTTGAAGCGATTATCATATTCATTGGTGTGTAATTGTCCAAGTTTCTTTTACACCAGCTCGTTTTACTTCTTCACATGTGAAGAAACCCGATTAGGCCGAAACCCAAAAAGTTGCCCCAATAGATAGTTAACCGAACAGAACAAATGACAAACTGGTTAAAAATACCAAAACCAAACTGTTTACAAAATCCTATAACCAAAATTTACGATCTTGGTTATAAGTTAGGACCAAAAACTGACCCATACCAACCAATACGTACACTTGTTAAAATTGTTGTTCCTCTGATCAAATTATTTATCTTTTATTTAATTTGTTACACTTCATTTGAAGTCTTTTGTTGCTGTGATTGTTTAGCTTAAGAGAGGATGTCAAATACAAAACTTGGTCAGATCAGTTAGTTGGTTGACTAACAATTTTATGTTTAGTTGTTACATTTATGTTATTTGTACGCTTTTATTTATTTGTTTATTTTTAACGGCTAATATCTTTATTTACTCATATTATACTCAATGTCTCAAGTGAGATCAGAACTCACAAATTGAATACAATACACATTTGTTACTAGACTAAGCTACACTTGTAAATGGTTGTTGATAATGATGAAATCTAATATAAAGATATGATTTATTTCTTATTTCCAACCGTGTACCGTGTTCTTTCAGAATCTCCTCATCTAAATATTTTATGCAAAAGTAACGTGTTTAAAGTATCATGCTACAAGAAAATTAAATGTTATATCTTACAATACTAATAAACAAAAATAATGATGCCTAGGTGTCCTAATCACATTCATTCCTAGATTAATATTCCATACTAATCTTCTAATCCCTCTTCTTCTTAATCCATGCTATCCATGGGTCATTGGTGAAAATGGTTTGACCCATGAGTTACATCTCAAGATATAATGCATACATTAATGACTATTTACAATAATATAAAACTTAAAACATAATTTTGCTCAATGTATACATTACTTTTTATTATAGATGTCAAAACATGTTTTAACAATATGGACTCATGAATTCAGTTTGAATTATACGAGACTTCTCACTTCATATATATAAATTTTTAATTATGCTATTTAATTTATATTTCCAATTAATGCGATTATTAATTTTGTATATTTAATTTAAAATTATAAACGTAGTCATTCTGAAAAAAAAACTTTTAAGCATTGAAACAATTACCAGTTATACCTAAAGAAATTTGGAGTCCTGTAATTTAGATTTTTTCTAAAAAGTTATAAAACCGAATTCTTTGTTTTTTGAAAACTGAAAAATTTTGTTTTTTTTTTATTTCATAAACATTTATTACATAATCAATTTCAACAAAACAAATCTTATTTTACTCTACTAATAAAACAAAGTGTTGATGCTTAGATGTCAAGCCTACATTCACTCATAGCCTAATTTTTCATCATAATTCCTAATATCTCATCTCATTTTCCTAACTATCCATTAGTCAAAACCATTTTATCAATTGGGTTATAGAATCATTAGATGGATTTTATTAACTATTTAAAGGTGTATAAATGTCACGTTTATAATCACGATTCAAGAAGAATTGATGCTAAATATAATCAATTTATTAGGTTGGCTATGGTTTTTCAACATTGCATAAAATATATATTTAGATGTGCATATATGTAATCTGATGACATTATACTATAGATTATTGTCTATATGCACATTGATCATCATCTTTTAAACATTGTTACACGAAAAATTACATTAAGTTCATGTTATCCACCATGTGTAGTACATATAATGAAACATGAAGAAGATACATTTTATAAGTCGTGAAACGTGAAAAAATTATAATTCATAAATTGTTTGCTTTGTCTAATACATTAATTTACATGGTAAATGAGACCTTAAAATGATGTTTACAAATTTGAAAAATACTTCTTTGTATACAAAATTTGTATCACATGTTGTGCTTAATGTGAAGACACCTTTTGGACATGCAATCCTATTACCCAATTGAGTTTGTCGCATTTCGGACTACAATTGTATCACATGTTTCGTTCTGATCTGACATAAGACAATCATCAGATACGTATGGATCATTTTTAAAAAATGATGACTTTAGTTCATTTCAAAACAATTTTAATAAAAACTAATATAGCCTTAAAGGCCTGTGTAGGCACTGCATTTATAGCAACTCGGTTTATCATTATCACTGAATCTTTTAGATTTATTATATAGGATGCTAAGCTACACGCAATTTCAATTATGAAAAATATTTTAAGAATCACAATTAAAATATCATACATGATCTTTTAATTTATTTTTACCTTTCATTTTGTTTATTTTTTTTAAATAACATAACTTATTTATTTTTATCATTTGATAAATCCCGTATAATGTACGGGTTCAAAAGCTAGTACATTATAATATAACCCCACACATACTTTGCTAATATATCATATATTATCTTTCTGGTAGTGGGTTTTAAATATTTATGTGAAAGTAGCGTATGTGGAAATTTTTTCATCTGTGACTAGCTTTTTGTGGCACTAGGACTAGGAAGTTTTGGTCTTGAGATAAAAAGTTGTGAAAGAAGGGCAAAAGTGTCGGCAACTGTTTTATGTATATGGAGCTAACATTATTATTTCAATACACTAAATTATTTTATTATACTAGAACAAAATGAACAAATCGAAATCCTTTAATGCGTTTTTTCATTAAATAAGTTTTGTACTTCTTACATTTACATATAAATAAATACTATTTACATATAATTATATAAATGTGTAGGCTATATGTATAAAAAACCATTAAACTTATCAAAATGCTGCTGCCTTTTTTCTTTCTTTGCTTCATACGATTCCCACGCTAAAATTGATTTACTAATTACTTTTCTTTTTACACAAACATATAAGATCATATATCGTACCTGGGATACAGACGAGGCCTCTTAGGGGAGACTCTAAATTTGTTTTAAATGACCCGAGTTAAACATGAATTCTCATCCACAAACGTCAACGTTTAATTTGCTTGTTTTTATAGCAATATTACAAGAAGGCACGGCACGGCTGAAGTTCTTGTTAAAGCTTGTTTGAATCAGTTTATCTTTGTATTCACTTATAGTTTTTGTATACGGTATTATATTAGTATATTTCGCACGAATAATGAAAGTATCATTATCATTATTTTGTTAATTATTATTAATAAAACTGACACTTTTCTACAATTTTAATAAATAACGAGGTAGCACACCGCGGCCGATTTGCGGTGACATTCACAACGCGAATTTGATTGGTATCAGTTATAGTTCGTTACGCCATCGGATTGACACGGCAATGACCACTGAAATACCGGAAAAGAATTAATATGAAAAGCATTATTATTATTTTTTTACCAGCAACTTCCTGTTACGTTCTGGTAGTGAATTCCACTTTGCAATAGAAGAAAAAAATTTTCTGCCACTTTTTTCTATAAATAGTTATTAATAATTCTCCGACAGATATATCCTCAGATTCCCATTTAATAAACACACACTATATGATCAGCTAGCAATGTCTATTCTTGTGTCTTTGCTGGTATACATATTAATATTCATGAGTGGTGGTGTGAGCTCCTGCATTGAGGTGGAGAGGCAAGCTCTACTCGATGTTAAAGCCAACCTAACTGACCCGAATGGAAATCTAGACGGTTGGGGGAGCAAAGGAGAAATAACGGATTGTTGCGAATGGTGGTTGGTCACGTGTGACGACCACACTGGTCATGTAATCAGCCTTTTGCTTTCTTCGCTAGGTTCAGGTAATATTAGTCCCTCATTGCAAGTGTTAAGTCAGCTACAAGATCTTTATCTAAGTTACAATGATTTTCAATCCAGTCCTTTACCCTCCTTTTTGGGTTCCTTGTCCAACTTACAACATTTGGATATTTCTGGTGCTAATTTGAGTGGACCTATTCCTCATCAACTTGGCAATCTCTACAACTTGCATGAACTTGATCTTAGCGATAATTCTTTGAACGGGTCTATTCCCTTTTCCTTTGTAGATCTGACTTCTCTTACCGACTTAGACCTCTCACGAAATCAATTAGGAGGTGTCATCCCAAAATCCTTTGGCAACTGTTCATCTTTAGCTTATCTGGATTTGTCACAAAATCAATTAGGAGGTGTCATTCCAAAATATTTTGGGAATTTTTCATCTTTAGTTTACCTAGATTTGTCACAAAACCTCCTTAATGGGTCAATGCCTGATAGTGTCGGTCAACTTTTAAATCTGGAAAAACTTGATGTTAGTCATAATTCTTTGAATGGAAGAATTCCTGACTTCAAAGGGTATCCTTCCCTCTCACATTTAGACTTGTCTAGTAATCAGTTTTCCGGTAATGTGCCAAACAGTTTGGGTCAGGTTTCAAAGCTTTCACTTCTTGATTTTTCGTCCAACTCCCTTGAAGGTGTTATCTCGGATATTCATTTTCTCAATCTCACACAACTAGATTATTTGGACTTGTCTTTCAATTCTTTAGCAGTCGACTTACGCTTACACGACAAAGTCCCTTTCCAATTATCAACAATAAAATTGCAATCCTGAAGGTTGGGACCTGGATTCCCATCGTGGATCAAAACTCAACATTTTTTTGTGCATATTGATATTTCAAATGCTGGAATATCAGATAGCGTCCCCGATTGGTTTTGGGACCTACCAAGTCAATTGAAGTTTCTGAGCCTCTCTTCAAATCAAATGAAAGGTATGCTTCCAAACATGGAGGTGTTATTTGATGGCTCTCCTGGAATAGATTTGAGTAACAACCATTTCGAAGGAAGGGTACCGATATTGCCTTCTAAACTGGCTGCATTAAATCTCTCGGGAAATAAGTTCTCAGGAACACTTTCATTCTTGTGTAACTTTGATACGGGTTTAACTTTTATTGACCTCTCCAACAACAAATTTTCAGGGCGCCTACCTGATTGTTGGATGAAATTTCAAGAAGAGCTAATCGTTCTAAGTTTTTCAAATAACAATCTGTCCAGCGAAATTCCTTCTTCGTTGGGAATCTTGTCTAACCTTGAGGCATTGTATTTGCGAAGAAATGCATTTGTGGGGTGAATTGCCAATGACCTTGAAAAACTGCACAAGACTTAGGTTCGTAGATCTAGGGGAAAATAAGTTATCCGGTGTTTATACCAGAATGGATAGGGGAAGAACTTTCAGAGTTATACGTTCTTGTTTTAGGATCCAATAGATTCTATGGGAGGTTACCTTCTCGGTTATGCTGGCTGCGTAATCTTCATGTCCTTGACCTGTCTAATAATGGGTTGTCAGACAGTGTTCCTAGGTGCTTTGATAACTTCACAGCAATGGCTAGAAAAAGTATTGGAGATTATATGATCACTAGCCATACTTATGTATCAACTATATCAGCTCCATGCAGAACGGTTATTGGAGTCTCGTGTACTCTTCC